>NW_026642836.1:0-1370 GCF_028554395.1 Pezoporus wallicus | reverse complement strand
GTGTGCTGAAGGGACACAGCACAAGCTTTCCCTGCTGGTCCTTCTGCCGTGTGAGCAGATGCCACTGTTCATTCTGTGCTGTGTTGCTGCCAGCAGGGAGCAGGCTCTGGACTGATTCTATTCAAATGCTTTTCCTGTATGAGTGTTAGCAGTGAAAGCAACGATGGAGGCACCAATGTAAAGGGGATTGTGTGTGCTTGTGTGCTGAGGAAGCCCAGCACTAGCTTTCCCTGCTGGTCCTTCTGCTGTGTCAGCAGAGTCCACTGTTCATTCTGTGCTGACTGTGTTGCTGCGCAGCAGAGAGCAGGCTCTGGACTGATTCCATTCAAATGCTTTTCCTGTGTGAAAGTGAGCAGTGAAAGCAACGATGGAGGCACCAATGTAAAGGGGATTGTGTGCTGAACAGGTCCAGCACCAGCTTTCAATCCTGGCTCTTCTGCTGTGGGAGCAGAGGCCAAACGTTCGTGCTGTCCTCACTGTGCTGCTGGGCAGCTGAGAGAGACCACCTGAGAATTTGGATTCAAATGGACTTTTAGGTATGAAACCGAGGAGAGACTGCAATGATGGTGACACCGTTGCAAAGCTGCTTGTGTGCTGAAGAAGCCCAGCACTAGCTTTCCCTGCTGGTCCTTCTGCCATGGGAGCAGATGCCACTGTTCATTCTGTGCTGACTGTGTTGCTGCGCAGCAGAGAGCAGGCTCTGGACTGATTCCATTCAAATGCTTTTCCTGTATGAAAGTGAGCAGTGAAAGCAACGGTGGAGGCACCAATGTAAAGGGGATTGTGTGCTGAACAGGTCCAGCACCAGCTTTCAATCCTGGCTCTTCTGCTGTGGGAGCAGAGGCCAAACGTTCGTGCTGTACTCACTGTGCTGCTGGGCAGCTGAGAGAGACCACCTGAGAATTTGGATTCAAATGGACTTTTAGGTATGAAACCGAGGAGAGACTGCAATGATGGTGACCCCGTTGCAAAGCTGCTTGTGTGCTGAAGGGACACAGCACAAGCTTCCGTGTGAGCAGATGCCACTGTTCATTCTGTGCTGTGTTGCTGCCAGCAGGGAGCAGGCTCTGGACTGATTCTATTCAAATGCTTTTCCTGTATGAGTGTTAGCAGTGAAAGCAACGATGGAGGCACCAATGTAAAGGGGATTGTGTGCTGAACAGGTCCAGCACCAGCTTTCAATCCTGGCTCTTCTGCTGTGGGAGCAGAGGCCAAACGTTCGTGCTGTACTCACTGTGCTGCTGGGCAGCTGAGAGAGACCACCTGAGAATTTGGATTCAAATGGACTTTTAGGTATGAAACCGAGGAGAGACTGCAATGATGGTGACCCCGTTGCAAAGCTGCTTGTGTGCTGAGGAAGCCCAGCACTA
>NW_026642835.1:0-1352 GCF_028554395.1 Pezoporus wallicus | reverse complement strand
CTCTGCTCCCACAGCAGAAGAGCCAGGATTGAAAGCTGGTGCTGGACCTGTTCAGCACACAATCCCCTTTACATTGGTGCCTCCATCATTGCTTTCACTGCTCACTTTCATACAGGAAAAGCATTTGAATGGAATCAGTCCAGAGCCTGCTCTCTGCTGCGCAGCAACACAGTCAGCACAGAATGAACAGTGGCATCTGCTCACACGGCAGAAGGAGAAGCAGGGAAAGCTAGTGCTCTGCTTCTTCAGCACACAAGCAGCTTTGCAACGGTGTCACCATCATTGCAGTCTCTCCTCGGTTTCATACCTAAAAGTCCATTTGAATCCAAATTCTCAGGTGGTCTCTCTCAGCTGCCCAGCAGCACAGTGAGTACAGCACGAACGTTTGGCCTCTGCTCCCACAGCAGAAGAGCCAGGATTGAAAGCTGGTGCTGGACCTGTTCAGCACACAATCCCCTTTACATTGGTGCCTCCATCGTTGCTTTCACTGCTCACTTTCATACAGGAAAAGCATTTGAATGGAATCAGTCCAGAGGCTGCTCTCTGCTGCGCAGCAACACAGTCAGCACAGAATGAACAGTGGCATCTGCTCACACAGCAGAAGGAGCAGCAGGGAAAGCTAGTGCTCTGCTTCTACAGCACACAAGCAGCTTTGCAACGGGGTCACCATCATTGCAGTCTCTCCTCGGTTTCATACCTAAAAGTCCATTTGAATCCAAATTCTCAGGTGGTGTCTCTCAGCTGCCCAGCAGCACAGTTAGTACAGCACGAACGTTTGGCCTCTGCTCCCACAGCAGAAGAGCCAGGATTGAAAGCTGGTGCTGGACCTGTTCAGCACACAATCCCCTTTACATTGGTGCATCCATCGTTGCTTTCACTGCTCACTTTCATACAGGAAAAGCATTTGAATGGAATCCGTCCAGAGCCTGCTCTCTGCTGCGCAGCAACACAGCACAGAATGAACAGTGGCATCTGCTCACACGGCAGAAGGAGCAGCAGGGAAAGCTAGTGCTCTGCTTCTTCAGCACACAAGAAGCTTTGCAACGGGGTCACCATCATTGCAGTCTCTCCTCGGTTTCATACCTAAAAGTCCATTTGAATCAAAATTCTCAGGTGGTGTCTCTCAGCTGCCCAGCAGCACAGTTAGTACAGCACGAACGTTTGGCCTCTGCTCCCACAGCAGAAGAGCCAGGATTGAAAGCTGGTGCTGGACCTGTTCAGCACACAATCCCCTTTACATTGGTGCCTCCATCGTTGCTTTCACTGCTCACATTCATACAGGAAAAGCATTTGAATGGAATCAGTCCAGTGGCTGCTCTCTGCTGCGCAGCAGCACACAGCACAGAATGAAC
>NW_026642834.1:0-13318 GCF_028554395.1 Pezoporus wallicus | reverse complement strand
CATGGTGGAAGCATTGAGTCAGACAATGGGACTCATTTCCGGAATAACCTTATAGATATTTGGGCCAAAGAGCATGGCATTGAGTGGGTATATCACATCCCCTACCATGCACCAGCCTCTGGGAAAATCGAACGGTACAATGGGCTGTTAAAAACTACACTGAGAGCGATGGGTGGGGGAACTTTCAAGCATTGGGATACACATTTACCAAAGGCCACCTGGTTGGTCAACACCAGAGGATCTGCCAACAGGGCTGGCCCAGCCCAGTCAGAACTTTTACATATTGTAGAGGGGGACAAAGTTCCCGTGGTGCATATGAAGAATTTGCTGGGGAAGACAGTCTGGGTTATTCCTGCTTCAGGTAAAGGCAAACCCACTCGTGGGATTGCTTTTGCTCAGGGACCTGGATATACTTGGTGGGTAATGCGGGAAGATGGGGAAGTCCGATGTATACCTCAAGGGGATTTGATTTTAGGGGAAAACAGCCAGTGAACTCAATTGTATGCTGTTGCCTGCTGTGTAATGCTTTTATAGCCCATCAACTAGATGTCTCCAGGTCACCAGCGACTGGCCCTGACTTCCCTCCAGCCATCATCCCAACAGAGAATGAACTTGGAACATCATGGACCGAATGGACTCGGCAGCATTATAGGGATTGGTCCATGCACTAAGAAAATGATTTTTTTTTCCTCTTGGTCTGTATGTATATGGATGTATATATGTGGGAGAGCGATGGTGTATTGAAAATGTGGGATTGCTGTGTTTTGACTTCTAGTTTGAGAACAGCGTTGGTGAAGCCGATGTTTTCGGTTGTTGCTAAGTGATGTTTACCTGAATACGCTGTGCTCCATGCCACTGCCCAGAACACTATCCTGGGCCTTGAGAAACAGATTTTTTGGCTACACGGCACCCCAGAGAGAAGTGAGTCAGACAATGGGACTCATTTCCAGAATAACCTTATAGATATTTGGGCCAAAGAGCATGGCATTGAGTGGGTATATCACATCCCCTTGAGTGGGTATATCACATCCCCTACCATGCACCAGCCTCTGGGCAAATCGAACGGTACAATGGGCTGTTAAAAACTACACTGAGAGCAATGGGTGGGGGAACTTTCAAGCATTGGGATACACACTTACCAAAGGCCACCTGGTTGGTCAACAACAGAGGATCTGCCAACAAGGCTGGCCCACCCCAGTCAGAACTTTTACATATTGTAGAGGGGGACAAAGTTCCCGTGGTGCATATGAAGAATTTGCTGGGGAAGACAGTCTGGGTTACTCCTGCTTCATTTAAAGCCAAACCCACTCTTGGGATTGCTTTTGCTCAGGGACCTGGATATACTTGGTGGGTAATGCGGGAAGATGGGGAAGTCTGATGTATACCTCAAGGGGATTTGATTTTAGGGGAAAACAGCCTGTGAACTTAATTCTATGCTGTTGCCTGCTGTGTAATACTTTCATAGCCCATCAACTAGATGTCTCCAGGTCACCAGCGACTAGCCCTGACTTCCCTCCAACCATCATCCCAACAGAGAATGAACTTTGATAGAACCAGATGAGTCCCGCAGTAAAGGAATGACCAGCATCAGCAGGCAACAATCCAGTACTGCACACAGCCTTTCCTTCCCTGAAAGGTTGTTACAAGAGATGGAACCTGACATCATGGACCGAATGATCTTTTTCTCTTGGTCTGTATGTATATAGATGTATATATGTGGGAGAGCGATGGTGTATTGAAAATGTGGGATCTGAGCATGACGTGAATGGTATGGTATAAGGGGTGGATAATGTCCTGGGTTCAGCAGTAGCAGTCATGTTTCTCTTTCGTGGTAGCTGGTGCAGTGCTGTGTTTTGACTTCCAGCCTGGGAGCAATGTTGGTGAAACCGATGTTTTCGGTTGTTGCTAAGTGATGTTTAACCTGACCAAGGACTTTGTGAGGCTCATGCTCTGCCAGGGAGGAGGGGAAGCTGTGAGGAAGCAGAGACGGGGCGCCTGACCCAGGCTAGCCAAGGAGTTATTTCATACCACAGCACGTCATGCCCAGGGTGGGGGGTAACCGGGAGTTACCCAGAAGGACACGGGCTTCCGGGTGGGACTCGTTTCCTGGCCGGTGGTATCGTATTCTCTTTCCTTGTTATTTTCTCTTATCATTGTTGTTGTTGGTAGTAGCGGTGGTGATTTGTGTTGTACATTGGTTGCTGGACTGTTCTTGTCTCAACCCGTAGGAGTTGCACCCTTTCGATCCTCCTCCCCGTTCCTCCAGGAGCAGGGAAGGGGAGAGCCCGGGGGGGGGGAGGGGGGGGGGGCCTCGATTGTTGTCAGCCGGGCACCACTCACTGGGAGTGAGTGAACAAGTTGCCTGACTGGGTTTAAACCACGACAATGAGAAAATCTTTTCAACAAGAAGCCTGAGGAGACTCAGGGGACCCTGAAAAACTTCAGGGCCTTGGGGCAACTGGTTCAGGGGTTGGAAGCCCAAGTAGTGTTCTCATTCCTCCTGCCACTCGCAAATAATGACAATGTAAGCGTCAGAAAAATCTTACAAATTAATTCCTGGATCTGGGACTGGTGTCACCATCAGAATTTTGGGGTTGGTCTGCTGGTGGCAGATGGGGTATGCATGTCCCAAAGGGGGAAAAGGATCCTAGCCCAGGATCTAGCAGGGCTCATAGAGAGAGGGGCTTTAAACTAGATTTGAAGGGGGAAGGGGAATAACATCAGGCTCGCCAGAAGTGAACTGAGGGGTGGCATGCCACTGGTGGAGTTCAGATCCACAGGGCAACTTAAATGCATCTATGACAATGCCTGCAGCATGGCCAACAAACAGGAGGAGCTGGAAGCCATCATGCAGCAGGGAAATAATGACATAATTGCCATCACAGAAACGTGGTGGAATGATTCACATGATTGGAGTGCTGCAATGGATGGCTACAAGCTCTTCAGACAGGATAGGTAAGGAAAAAGAGGTGGTGGGGTTGCGTTGTATGTCAGGGAGTGCATCGACTGCCTGGAACTCAATGTTGTGAGTGAGAAGGTTGAATGTTTGTGGGTGATGATCAGGGGGAAGGCCAACCAAGCTGATATCCTGGTAGGAGTGTGTTATAGCCCACCCAGTCAGGATAAAGCTACAGATGAAGCATTCTTCAAACAACTGGGAGAAGTTTCACGATCGCTTGCCCTTGTTCTTGTGGGGGACTTTAACCTCTCAGATGTCTACTGGTAGTACAATACAGCAGAGAGAAAACAATCCAGGAGGTTCTTGGAGGGTGTGAAAGATAACTTCCTAAACCAGCTGGTGAGTGAGTCAGCTAGGGGAGATGCCTGGCTAGATTGGCTGTTCACAAACAGAGAAGGACTGGTGGGTGATGTGATGGTTGGAGGACGTCTTGGGCAAAGGAATCATGAAATGATAGAATTTTTGATCCTTGGAGAAGTCAGGAAGAAGGTCAGTAAAACCTCCACCTTAGACTTCCAGAGGGCTGACTTTGGCCTGTTTAGGATGCAAGTTGGGTGGTAGCGTTGACCTGCTGGAGGATAGGAAGGCTCTGCAAAGAGATCTGGACAGGCTGGATCAGTGAGCTGTGGCCAATGGGATGAGGTTCAACAAGGCTAAGTGCAAGGTCGTACACTTGGGCCACAATAACCCCATGCAATGCTACAGGCTTGGGGAAGAGTGGCTGGAAAGCTGCATGGCAGAAAAGGACCTGGGGGTGCTGACTGACAGCCAGTTGAACATGAGCCAGCTTGTGCCCAGGCAGCCAAGAAGGCCAATGGTATCCTGGCCTGTATCAGAAATAGCATGGCCGGCAGGACTAGGGAAGTGATAATCCCCCTCTACTCAGCACTGGTGAGGCCACACCTCGAAGACTGTGTTCAGTTCTGGGCCCCTCACTACAAGAAAGATATTGAGTTGCTGGAGCTGGTCCAGAGAAGGGCAGTGGAGCTGGTGCAGGGCCTGGAGCACAAGTGTGATGAGGAACAGCTGAAGGAACTGGGGTTGTTTAGTCTGGAAAAGGCTCAGGTGGGACCTTATTAATCTCTACCACTACCTGAAAGGAGGATGGAACGAGAAGGTGGTTGATCTCTGTTCCCAAATAACAAGTGATAGGACAAGAGGTAACAGCCTCAAGCTGCACCAGGGGAGGTTTAGATTGGATATTAGGAAAAATTTCTTCCCCGAATGGGTGGTCAAGCATTAGAACAGGCTGCCCAGGGCAGTGGTGGAGTCGCCATCCCTAGAAACGCTAAAAAACATGTAGATAAGGCCCTTAGTGACACGGTTTAGTGGTGGTATGGCAGTCCTGGGGTAATGGTTGGACTTGATCTTAAAGGTCTTTCCCAACCTAGTTGATTCTGTGATTCTATGAAAGCAAAAGCTGCATCTGCAAGCAAAGCAAAACAAGGAATTCATTCACTACTTCCCATTAGCAGGCAGGTGTTCAGCCATCCTCAGGAAAGCAGGGCTCCATCCCCCAATGGATGGCAGTAAATAGCTCTTTTTTAAACTGGTGACCTGTCACTAGTGGGGTCCTCCAGGGTCCATGCTGTTCAATGTCTTCATAAGTGATCTGGATGATGGGATCAAATGCATCAGCTTGCCAGTGATACCAAACTGAGTGGGGAAGCGGACGCTTTGGAAGGGAAAGCCACCCTGCAGGATGACCTGCATAGGCTGGAAGAGTGGGCTAACATGCACCTGATGAAGTTCAACAAGGCCAAGTCTAAGGTCTTGCACCTGGGAAAACATAATCCAAGAGTGCAGCGAGCTGTCACGGAACCAGTAAATTGAGAGTGAACAAAATTTATTGTTTAAACTCACAAGGAACCCTAAATGTGGCAACCCCCAAACCATGGTCTGCACAGCTCTGATTGGAGCTCACTGAATTGCAAATGAAGTTTTTGCATAAACTGGGCAAAACAGAAACGGTGTATTTGTGGAAAGTCCCTCTGGCGGGGGTAGATCAGATATTGTTTACTGATGAAGAACCAAGTGGGTTGCAGAGTCCATGAGTGGTTTTGAGCAGTGGACCAGTGGGTGACTGCTTGATAACCTCATGAATGGCTTATTGCACTGGGGGTGTGGACCTGTCATGGTTCAGACCCAGCCGGTAACTAAGTACCACACAGCCACTTGCTCACCCCTCCTTTCCCCCATCCCTGGGTGGCATAGGGAGGAGAATCAAAGGAATGTAAAACCTGCAGGTTGAGATAAGAACAGATTAATAACTGAAGTACAATATACCACTAATGATAATACTGATAAGGGAAATAACAAGGGAAGAAAATATAAAACCAAAAGGGGAAAAGGAAAAAAGCAGCAGTAAAAACAAACGATGCCCAATACAATTGCTCAGCACCTGCTGACCGATACCCAGCCCGACCTGAGCAGCCATCTGGGCCTTCTGGGTAACTGCCCCCAGTTTCTATACTGGGCATGATGTGCTGTGGTATAGAATACCCCTTTGGCTAGTTTGGCTCAGGTGTCCTGTCTCTGCTTCCTCCTGGCTTCCTGTGCCCCTCCTCACTGGCAGAGCATGAGACTGAAAAAGTCCTTGATCCGAGTAAACATTACTTAGCAACAGCTAAAACCATTGGTGTGTTATCAGCACTGTTCTCAGGCTAAAGTGGAAAACACAGCACTGCACCAGCTACTAAGGAGAAAAATAACTGCTACAGCTGAAACCAGGACAGCTCCCTTTTAAATTTGGAGGCAAGAGGTGACTGTACCACCACTCCAAGGAAAACAGTCAAATCATAACTGCGGTCATGGGGTGGACTGTGTGGCAGGTACAAGGGCAGCCATGACAAAAACCCTGACAAGGACCTAACAAAGACCCCTGAAAGCTTCCCACCACAGACAAAAGCCTGGGAGAGCTCTTGCCTGCACAGCTCTTGTCCCATCCACATGGTGGCAGTCAAGTGGTGAAGGGCCAGAAAGTTGGGTCCTGAGCCAATGGGGGGCTACATGACCATATTTGACCACAGATCAGACTGAATTAGGGTAATAAAAGGAGCCCTGCCAGAGAGCCATTTTGAGTCAGTCCTCCTTGGAGCAGTGGGTCTGCAGTCAGGGACTCTCCCCTTGGGTTGGAATGCCATCCAAGGAAACTCGTCAAGGTTGAGAGACCTCCCTTTTTAGGTGAGTGATTGAGCATTTTGGATCATTGCCATAAAGTTTAAGAATGAGCAGTATAGTGATAAATCCATGTGACATCCCAAATCTGTAGTTAATGTTGTTGGAGCTTTAACTGAGTTTGAACAATCAATTTTGTTTAGCCTCAATTTATTGGTTCCATGACAAATACATCTGTCACTGTTCAGAATTCCACCTTCTTCATTCAGAAGAAATACTAGATTGTGCATTGACTTACAGAAGAAGTGAACCAACTAGGCTCATAAACACAAACACGGGAGAAGCTGAAAGTCACTAGTGCTTCTTATTCATTTCCAACAGTCTCACATGAGTTCCTATACTGTCCAGGTCCAAGTCTCTGGAAATTCAAGGCCATGACTAAAGCTCCTACAGAAACCTCTCATGAGTATATACTTCACAGCATTTTAAGGCTCCTAAGCACTATAAGTATTCACCAGGTGTGGCAGGTTGACCTTGGCTGGCCACCAGTGCCCACCAAGCTGTTCACTTTCCCCCTCCTCAACAGGACATGGGGAGGAAATAAGATGGAAAAGCTCATAGGTTGAGATAAAGACAGAGAGATTGCTTACCAGTTACTGTCATGGGTGAAACAGACTCAGAAATAAATTTATTGCCAATTAAAAATAGAGTAGGATGGTAAGGAACAAAGACAAAACTAAAACCACATTTCCCCCTCCCCCCCTACTCTTCTTCCCAGGCTCAATTTCACCTTTGATTCTTGTACCTCCTTCCCCCAGAGCATGGCAGGGGGATAGGGACTGGGGTGTTACAGTCAGTTCAAAACACTTCATCACTGCCACTAATTCCTCACGCTCTTCCCCTGCTCTAGTGTGGGATCCCTCCCACAGGACTGTCCTTCACGAACTGCTCCAACATGAGTCCTTTTCCACTGGTTACAGTCCTTCAGGAACAGACTGTTCCAGCATGGGCCCCACGGGCCAAAGATCCTGCCAGAAAAACCTGCTCCTACATAGGCTCTTCTCCACTGACTGCAGTTCCTGCCAGGAGCCTGCTGTGGTGTGTGGTCCTCCACAGGCTAGTGTGGATATCTGCTCTGACCTGGTCCTCCACAGGCTGCAGGGGAACCTCTACTCCAGAGCCTGGAGTACCTCATCCCCTTCCTTCTTCACTGACCTCTATGTCTGCAGGGTTGTTTCTCTCACATTTTTCTCACAGCTGCTGCTGTACAGTGTTTTTTACCTGTCCTGGGTTCAGCAGTAGCAGTCATGTTTTTTCCTTTGTGTTAACTGGTGCAGTGCTGTGTTTTGACTTCTAGTTTGAGAACAGCGTTGGTGAAGCCGATGTTGTCGGTTGTTGCTAAGTGATGTTTACCCTGACCAAGGACTCTGTGAGGCTCATGCTCTGCCAGGGAGGAGGGGAAGCTGTGAGGAAGCAGAGACGGGGCGCCTGACCCGGGCTAGCCGGGGAGGTATTCCATACCACAGCACGTCATGCCCGGGGTGGGGGGTAACTGGGAGTTACCCGGAAGGACAGGAGCTTCCGGGTGGAACTCGTTTTCTTGGCCGGTGGTATCGTATTCTCTTCCCTTGTTATTTTCCCTTATCATTGTTTTAGCTGATAGTAGCGGTGGTGATTTGTTGCTGGACTGTTCTTGTCTCAACCCGTAGGAGTTGCACTCTCTCGATCCTCCTCCCCGTTCCTCCGGGAGCGGGGAAGGGGAGAGCCCCGGTGCAGGGGGGGGGGAGACGGACACGGACCTTGATTGTTGTCAGCTCGGCACCACTCACTGGGAGTGAGTGAACAAGTTACCTGACTGGGTTTAAACCACGACATTACCCTTTCTTAATATGTTATCAGAGAGACACCACCAGTCTAACTGTCTGACCTCTTCAGGGCTGACTAAAACTTAAAACATGTTGCTAAGGGCATTGTCCAAATGCCTCTTAAACACTGACAGGCCTGGGGCATCGTCCTCCTTTCTAGGAAGCCTGTTCCAGGGTTTCACCACCCTCTCAGTAAAGAAATGCTTCCTAATGTCCAGTCTAAATCCCCTGACACAGCTTTGAAACATTCCCACACATCCTATCACTGGATATCAGGGAGAAGAGATCAGCATCTTCCCTCTCCACTTCCCCTCCTCAGGAAGCTGTAGAGAGCAATGAGGTCACCCCTCAGCTTCCTTATCTCCAAACCAGACAACCGCAGACTCCTTAGCTACTCCTCACAGAACAAGCCTTCCAGCCCTTTCACCATCTTTGTTGCCCTCCTCCAGATGTATTCAAGGACCTTAACATCCTCCTTAAATTGTGGGGGCCAGAACTGTGCACAAAACTAAAGGTGAGGCTACACAAATGCTAAACACAGCTGGATAATCATCTATTTTGACCAGCTGGTTATGCTGCATGTGATGCACCCCAGAATGTGGTTTGTAGTCTTAGCTGCCAGGGCACACTGCTGACTCATGCTGAAACTGCTGTCAACCAGCACCCCCAGATCCCTCTGCAGGGCTGCTCTCCAGCAACTCCTCTCCCAGTCTATACTTGTGCCTAGCATTACTCCATCCCAGATGCAGAATTCAGCATTTTGACTTGTTAAATTTTATCCTATTAATCATAGCCCAATGCTCCAATCTACCTAGATCCCTCTGCAAGGCTTCTTGTCCCTCAATAGAATCGACAGCACCTCCCAGCTTGATATCATCAGAAAACTTGCTAATGGTTCATTCAACTCCTGCATCCAGATCACTGATAAATATACTAAACCAAACTGACCCTACATTTGAGCCCTGAGGAACACCGCTAGTGACCAGTGGCCAGCCAGATGTAGCCCCATTCTCTACAACCATTTGAGCCCTGCCTTTCAGCCAGTTTTTCATCCAGTGCACCGTGAACCTGCTCATCTCACAGTTGGACAACTTGTTCAGAAGGATGCTGTGAGGGACAGTAACAAAAGCCTTACTAAAATCCAGAAAAACTACATCCACCACACCACCTTCCCTTCATCTGGGTGACCCTATCATAGAAAGATATCAAATTAGTTAAACAGGACTTTCTCTTTGTGAACCCATGTTGTCTGTGCCTGATGATTGCATTGGCCTTTAAATGGCTTTCAATAGCACCCTGTATGATTTTCTCCATAATTTTTCCAGTTACCAAGGCTATACTAACAGGTCTGTAGTTTCCTGGGTCTTCCTTCACTCCCTTTTTGTAGATTGAAATAACACTGGCTAGCTTCCAGTCAGCACAGACCTCCCCAGACTCCCGAGACCTTTGGTAGATGATCAAGAGGGGTCCTGCCATAACATCTGCTAGCTTCTTCAGTACCATGGGATGAATCCTCATGGACATAATAACATTCATCTGATACAGCTGGTCCCTTGCACACAAATGCGCATTGCCCACAAATGGAAAGTCACTGCTCCAACACTCATAGTCCTCCAACTCAGGGGACTGGGCAGCCCAAGATCCATCAGTATTATTAAAAGAATGAGGCAAAGAAAGCACTGAATGCCTCCGCTTTTTTTCTCATCCCTACTTGTCAGGTGACCATCTTCAATAAGCACTGGTCTTATGTTTTCTTTAGACCTCTTTTTGCTATTAACATATTTAAAAAAGCCCTTCTTGTTGTCAAAAACAGAGTGACGCGAAGGGTTAACCAGCTACTAGGAAGAAGAAAAATAACTGCTAATGATACAGGGTTAACCAATGTACAAGGGGGTTGTACAAGGGGGTTAGAGGAATTCCCTTGCTTAAACAAATGTATTGTCTGTACCTATCATGCCTACTAAGCAGAACAAAGGCACTAACTATTGATAAGGAAAAGCAGACACCTGGTTCTATTGACAAGGAAAAGCAGATGCCTGATTCTACTGATAAGCAGCTATTGATAAGGAAAAGCAGACACCTGAAGGGGGAGAAGCAGATGGTTTATGGCTGGGACACTGAACAAACCCTAAGGCCATATGTGAAGACTAAAAGGTGAAAAGTTCAAGAAGAGGAAGACTCATTTACTTCATCTTGGAAGACCCCTACCCACAGGAGGAAGACTCATTTACTTCATATCTTGAGACCCCTGCCCATGACCAGAGGGAGCACTGTGCAGGCCCAAAGGACCTTCTAGCTCATTATAATACGAAGCAGGGATAGGACATGAATATGTATAGGCGTGTTGTGCAACCTTATGAATATATATAACTTTAGAGAATAAATGTAGAGGAAAACAACACTGAGGCACACAAGACTTTGAGGAATTATCCCCATGCGTCTCAGCACTGAATAAGAAGCATACCTACTTTACAACTTTAACGAGTTGTGGAGTCTATCCGCACATCACTACAGCCGAACCCAGGAGACCCGATATCTGCAAATGATGTACGATTGGGAGCTTAGAATTAAAGAGGAGTTTCCCATGATGATACCAGTCAATCCCGAATGTATGACTCCCCTCATTCAGGATCTTCCCAACTCTCTGAAAGCTGTAGGGATCTGACTGCAGGGAAAGATACAAGCAACATCCCAAAGTAAAAGGGCCTTTGCTCCCCTGGAAGAACTGCTGTCACCTGATTGAAAGGCAGAAAAGAAAGTATGGACGTGGGGGGGAGTTGCCCAGGAGTTTATTAATTATGGGAGAAAGTACGGTCCCGTCAATATTTCTAGTAAAATATATACTAAGGAACTGAGACAAACAGAGGTAAAAGCCCCTTGTCACCCTGTTAGAGAGGGTGAAGTTTTTACAATAAAATAATCATATAAAATAGTAAAATGATTATATTTGAGAAATTTATAAATCAATAGTGAGGCTTTGTATATTAGAAGACATGGTTCCCGGCGCCTCAATAAAGCACCTCATATAACCATCCCGGTGGTTATGTGTCAGTTCTTACGCTAACATTTTGGCGACCCAGATGGGACCTCGCGGGCATTGCTGAGGCGGATCTCGTTTCGATCCTGCTCCAGCCGGCACCGAGAGATTCTCGGGGAGCTATCGACCGCGACCGACCTCCGCTGCTCACGACGGACCTCTGATACGGTAAGAAAGGTGCTTTTGATCTGGGTTACAGTACCGATTTTTAGTAAATGTATGGTATTGACCTTTGGTAAAGGTCTGGTAAAAAGCCTGCCTGTTACACGCAGCAAAAAGCTGTGTGTGTGTCTGGGCTAGTAGTAAAGCCTGCCTGTTAGATGTGGCGAAAGCTGCGCTTGGTTGGGGCTAGAGAGCTCTCGGGGTAAAAGCCTAGGCGCCGTCCGTTAGACAGTAGCGAAAGCTCTGAGGGTTCGGCAAACGTGGTTCGGTATTGGTATTTATGCTGCAGGAACAGCATCGGTGTAAATAAGTGTTGTAACTTAGTGGTGTAAAGGAAACCAGTTTTCCTTAGGATTTGTGGTACAAAAGGAAACTCCTTTGTACTCACAAGATGCCACCGATTCCCAAGTCCTCTCCACTAGGCTGTCTGCTAAGCCATTGGAAGGAAGGGGGATTTGGGCAAAGTATGCGGAAAAGTAAATTGATTGATTATTGTAACGTTTGGTGGACACAGTATGAACTAGGGGATCAGGAAAAGTGGCCTGAAAATGGGATTCTGCAGTACAATACTATATTGCAGCTGATGTTGTTTTGTAAAAGGGAAGGAAAATGGGATGAGGTACCATATGTTTATCTATTCATTGCTTTAAGAAATAATGATGAGTGGCAAAAAAAAAAAATCCTGTGGAACAATGGATGTGAAGGTAAATGCTAATCAACAGTATAAGGGTTGTGTTACCAAAAAGGTATATGCAATGCCTTGCTGTAGACAATAGTTTACAACACCAGAGGGACATTGAAAGTCTGGATTTAGTAGTGACCCCATCAGCCCCACCGGCTTCAAATGGAGGAAGGTGGGGGGGGGAAGATGACAGTGAGGAAGAGAGTGATAGTGATCTTGAAAGCATGGGAAGTTGCCAGCGTGGGGAAGATCAGAGGGCAACCCTCCCCGCTACTCTGGTTTCACACAGAACTCGCTGGAGGGGAAATCGGGAAGGAAAAATGTGAATCCAGGTACCTAAAGCAGTGCTGGCGCCTTTAAGACGGGGTGGGAGCTGAGGGCCCGGTGTATGTTAAGGTACCTTTCTTGCCTGGAGATTTAATCATCTGGAAACAATCAGCAGGAACATACAGAGAAAACCCTGATAAAGTAGCCCGTGTAATGAAAATGATTATGAAAACTCAAAATCCAATTGGGAGAAAAAGAAGTAAAATTTTTAGTGGACACAGGGGCTACCTATTCAGTCTTAAATGACTTACACGGAAGGTTAGGGAAAAAGACAACCACAATCATAGGGGCCACAGGGAAGGAGGAAACACGGCCGTTCCTACAGCCCCTAGATCTGCGATTTAGAGGGAAGGAATTAACACATGAATTTCTATATGTAGCTGAATGCCCCATTTCCCTTTTAGGACAGGACTTATTGGCCAAATTGGATGCAATGATCATTTTTGAAATGGTGAATTAACAATGCAGATTCTGGAATCCAAAGCAGGACAAATTTTGGTTTTGAAAGATAAACCTATTGCTCGAATCCCAGAGGAGGTAGAACAAGCTGTAATACCAACAGTTTGGGAAACAGAAATTCCAGGAAAATCAAAAACTGCTCAGCCAGTAATAGTGGAATTAAAGGATGGAGCTAGGCCAGTAAGAATTAAACAATATCCCCTAAAATTAGAAGCAAGATATGGAATTATAAAAATAATTGAGAAATTTTTAAAATACCAAATTTTGGAAGAATGTGAATCAGAATATAACACTCCAATTTTTCCAGTAAGAAAACCAAATGGTGAATATAGGTTAGTACAGGATCTGAGGGCAATAAATGAAATAACAAAAGACATCCACCCGGTGGTGGCAAACCCTTATACATTGCTAACATCTGTGAAGGAAAAATATAAATGGTTTACAGTAATTGATTTAAAGGATACCTTCTTCTGCATTCCCCTTGACAAAAGTAGCAGGAAACTGTTTGCATTTGAATGGGAAAATCCACAGAATGGACGGAAAACACAATTGACATGGACCAGACTTCCACAAGGATTCAAGAACAGTCCGACCCTATTTGGAAACCAATTGGCTAAGGAACTGGAGGCATGGACCACTCAAGGAAAGGTACAGGTACCAAGATCACAATATCTCTTATTGCAATACGTAGATGACATCTTTATTGCAAC
>NW_026642833.1:0-1320 GCF_028554395.1 Pezoporus wallicus | reverse complement strand
CCACGACATGGATCAACCAGACTTCCAGCAGGAACACAGTTTTCATTTGAAGGCTTGGTGGACCTAATTTTCATTTGTCCTGGGTTCAGCAGTAGCAGTCATGTTTCTCCTCCTTGGTAGCTGGTGCAGTGCAGTGTTTTGACTTTCGGCTCGGGAACAGAGCTGATAGAGATGTTTTGGTTTGGCCAAGGACTTTGTGAGCCTCATGCTCTGCCAGGGAGGAGGGGAAGCTGGGAGGAAGCAGAGACAGGACACCTGACCCAAACTGACCAAAGAGGTATTCCATACCACAGCACGTCATGCCCAGGATGTAACTGGGAGTTAGCCGGAAGGGCTGGGAGACTGCAGGGTTGGAGGAGGTATCGGTCGGAGCTTGGTCGGGCCTGGGGGGCGAGTTAATGGTCAGCTGGTGCTGAGGTGTTGTATTCTCTTCCCTTGTTATTTCCTTTATTATTATTATTACTGGTGGTAGCAGTAGTGATTTGTGTTATACCTTAGTTACTAAACTGTTCTTATCTCAACCCGTGGGAGTTGCATTCTTTTTGATTCTCCTCTCTGTCCCTCCAGGAGCAGGGGGAGGGCAAGAAAGTGGGGGAAGTGAGCGAACGAATTACCTGACTGGGTTTAAACCACGACAGTTCTTTTTGGCGCCCAACGTGGGGCACGAAGGGTTGAGATAACAACAGATTTGACTGGATTAATAGTCATTCGTCACAATGCTGATTTATTGGGTATCAGAGTTGTTCTTCTTGAGCCGGCATTTATGCAATGTGTTAGTGTTTATATGGGTGGTTCTTGTCTCACTGTGCTTTATGGCAATGGCTTGTAATACGGGTGGCCAGCAGGGCGGGACGGACGGGCCGTGGACTTGTACCTGGCCGTCCGGCTGCTCTTCATCAGTCCTGGCCCTCATCCTACTCTCCATCTTCGTGAGGCTGCGGGGGAGCTGAGGGAGCGTCCCGGGGGGCGGGCGCGGGGACCAAGCGGCGGCGGGAGCGGGGCCGAAGGCCGTGAGGAGACGGCTGCCGGTGGAGGAGGCCGGGGAGGTCGAGGAGCAGAAGGAAGCGGCTGCCGGGAGAAGGCGGCGGAGGAGCCGAGCCCGCGGAAGGAGCCGAGCCCCGCGGAGGAGCCGAGCTCCGCGACGGCGGCGAGAGCATTCCCCGGAAGCCGCCTGCCGAGCCCCAGGAGGATGCAGGAGACCACGAGGGCTTCCCAGCAAGGCAGAGGAGGAAGAGCTGGACTCAGAAAAGAGAAGCTGGTGGTGGGGAGGGAGTCAGTAAGCACAGCAGCTACACCAGCCCCACTGACAAGTACAGCAGC
>NW_026642832.1:0-1321 GCF_028554395.1 Pezoporus wallicus | reverse complement strand
GGGAGGGAGGAACGGAGTGATGGATGGAGAGAGGCAGGCAGGCAGGAAGGGAGGACGGAAGGCAGGGAGGGAGGCAGGAAAAGAGGCGGGCAGGGAGGGAGGGGAGGGAGGAAAGGAGGGGAGGGAGGGGAAAGAATATTTTCCCTCTTCTGCTAACCATCATCTGTTCCAGAATCTCATTTGCCAGTTGCCTTGGGCTACTGCCTTTACCTTTTTCCTAGTGCTCAAGTAATCGTAAGGCAGATTTGTCTTTTTTTTTTTCCTCTTCCTTAGATGTAAAGGAAATAATTGAAGTGAAGCAGGAATTCAGCTTATCTATGCACCTCTCCTTTTCTTTAATGCTACATTCATTCTATCTGATTTCACACAATCCAACAAAGATTTTATTACCCTCTTCTAGCTCTGCTACTGTGGTAGGTACCATTAAAGGAGACTCCTACTTCACAGCTTGCTTTTGAACACACTTTAGATTAACAAGAATTGTAAAGAAATACCCCTCCGCAACCCGTATTTATGATGGGTTTTTATCATACATACCACTCAAACAATTAAAATTTGGGGGTTTTATTAGTACCACAGCCTTCAACACAGACATCCCTAATTTAGAAAGGGCATTTTTCAAGTGCAGTGCCATAAAATCCAGGCGTGGGGAGGGTGGGGCTTGGTGTTTTGAATTGCTTTTCTGTTTTGTTTTTATCTCCTCCACCTCTAAAATATCCCACAGTCAAGTACAACAGTCTGTACACCAGTGACTTACCTCCTGCTGGCCTGTCTCTGGTGAGACTCTCCTTCTTCTTCTCAAACTTCCTGGTAGACATATGGATTCCAAGGTGAAATCCAGGAACTGTTTGAAGAAAGCAGAAAGGTAGTTTTGAAATGTGGATAGCAATACATTTGTTTTCAGTGTCCATTATATCTCTCTCCCTTTTGTCAAACATAACAACCAGATATGATCATTACACAGATAAGGAAGCTGCTCAGTGATGTTCGATGGATGCAGTGCCAGCCACTCAAAACCAGTGGCATGGTTACTGTCCTGGGTTTAGCAGTAGCAGTCAGTTTTTCTCCTCCTTGGTAGCTGGTGCAGCATTGTGTTTTGACTTTCAGCGTGGGAACAGTGCTGATAACAGCGATGTTTTTAGTTGCTGCTCGGTAATGTTTACTCTGACAAAGGACATTGTGAGGCTCATGGTCTGCCAGGGAGGAGAGCAAACCGGGAGGAAGCAGAGACAGGACACCTGACCCAGGCTAGCCAAAGAGGTATTCCATAACTTAGAACATCATGCCCAGGGAGGTAACTGGGAGTTAAGTCCAGGTAACT
>NW_026642831.1:0-12768 GCF_028554395.1 Pezoporus wallicus | reverse complement strand
CCCACCCAATGGAAAATGGGGGGGGGAGCACCCATAGACCCACCCAATGGAAAATGGGGGGGGCAGCACCCATGAACCCACCCAATGGAAAATGGGGGGGGGAGCACCCATGAACCCACCCAATGGAAAATGGGGGGGGCAGCACCCATGAACCCACCCAATGGAAAATGGGGGGGGGGGGGGCAGCACCCATGGACCCACCCAATGGAAAATGGGGGGGGGCAGCACCCATAGACCCACCCAATGGAAAATGGGGGGGGGAGCACCCATGAACCCACCCAATGGAAAATGGGGGGGGGCCAGCACCCATGGACCCATCCAATGCAATATGGGGGGGTTGGGGGGGGGGCTCTCACCATCCTCTTCCTCCCGGTGATTGGCCAGGGGCAGGGTGTAAACGGACCTGGTGAGGGCTTGGGGCCCCCCCTCGTCCCGGGCCCCCCCCAGCTCGGGGCTCAGGGCCCCCCCCCGGCTGCCGTTGGCCGGGACGTGGCAGTAGCGGCCGGTGAAGTGGGGGGGGCAGAGGCAGGAGCCGGGGCGCGCGCAGACCCCCCCGTTCTGGCACAGCAGCGGGCACAGCACTGCGGGGGGGGGCACTCGGATGTCAGACACCCCCCATACACCCCAATGTCAGCCCCCCCCATACACCTCAATGTCAGCCCCCCCCATACACCTCAATGGCAGACCCCCCCATACACCCCAATGTCAGACCCCCCCATACACCCCAATGTCAGACCCCCCCCATACACCTCAATGGCAGACCCCCCCATACACCCCAATGTCAGACCCCCCCATACACCTCAATGGACCCCAATACACCCCAATACATCCCAATGTCAGCCCCCCCCCAACGCAACTCCAATACACCTCAATGGACCCAAATACATCCCAATGCACCCCAATATCAGCCCCCCCAATGCACCTCAATGGACCCCAATACCCAATGCACCCCAATACACCACCAATGCACCCCAGTGTTAGCCCCCCAATGCATCCCAATGTCAGCCCACCAACGAACCCCAATGCATCCCAATGTCAGCCCCCCCAATGAACCCCAATGCATCCCAATGTCAGCCCACCAACGAACCCCAATGCATCCCAATGTCAGCACCCCAATGAACCCCAATGCATCCCAATGTCAGCCCAACGAACCCCAATGCATCCCAATGTCAGCCCCCCCAGTGAACCCCAATGCATCCCAATGTCAGCCCAACGAACCCCAATGCATCCCAATGTCAGCCCCCCCAGTGAACCCCAATGCATCCCAATGTCAGCCCCCCCAATGAACCCCAATGCATCCCAATGTCAGCCCACCAACGAACCCCAATGCATCCCAATGTCAGCCCACCAACGAACCCCAATGCATCCCAATGTCAGCCCCCCCAGTGAACCCCAATGCATCCCAATGTCAGCCCACCAACGAACCCCAATGCATCCCAATGTCAGCCCACCAACGAACCCCAATGCATCCCAATGTCAGCCCACCAACGAACCCCAATGCATCCCAATGTCAGCCCACCAACGAACCCCAATGCATCCCAATGTCAGCCCCCCCAATGCATCCCAATGTCAGCCCCCCAATGAACCCCAATGCATCCCAATGTCAGCCCACCAACGAACCCCAATGCATCCCAATGCACCCCAATATCGGACCCCAAATGCACTCAATGCACCCCAATACACCCCAATGCACCCAATGCGACCCCAGCATGCGGGGGTGCCCCATATGGGGTGCCCCATGCCCTGGGGGGGGGGGACCCGATCCCGTTGCCCCTCCCGGCCCCCCCCCACCCCCGCCGCTGGTGCCGGGTCCCGGCGGGACGCGATGACGTCATGGCGCTGCGTGGGTGGGACGGGACCCGCCCCCCCCCAACTTCCCCCCCCCCCCCCGGCACCCATCGATCCCCCCCCCCCCCAACCTCCGGTTTGGGATGGGCGGGGGACGGGGGGGGGAACGGACACGGAGACAGCCCCGGAACCGGGGGGGGGACCGGACCCCTCCGTTACCGGACACCCCAAGTGGGTTCCGAGCACCCCACCGGTACCGGACACCCCCATCGGGACCGGACCCCTCCGTTACCGGACACCCCAAGCGGGTTCCGAGCACCCCATCGGTACCGGACACCCCCATCGGGACCGGACCCCTCCGTTACCGGACACCCCAAGCGGGTTCCGAGCACCCCATCGGTACCGGACACCCCCATCGGGACCGGACCCCTCCGTTACCGGACACCCCAAGCGGGTTCCGAGCACCCCATCGGTACCGGACACCCCCATCGGGTCCGGACCCCTCCGTTACCGGACACCCCAAGCGGGTACCGAACCCCATCGGTACCGGATACCCTCGATCGGGATCGGACCCTTCCGTTACCGGACACCCCCATCGGTACCGGACCCTTCTTTTACCGGACACCCCTGGTTAGGACCCGACCCTCCCGTTACCAAACACCCCCATCGGGTACCGAACCCCATCAGTACCGGATACCTCGATCGGGACCGACCCCTCCCGTTACCGGACACCCCCAGTTGGGACCGGACCCTTCCGTTACCGGACACCCCAATCGGGTTCCGAACTCCATCGGTACCGGATACTCCAATTGAGACCCGACCTTTCCATTACCGGACATCCCATCGGTACCGGACACCCCAATTGGGACCGGACCCTCCCGTTACCGGACATCCCCATCGGGACCGGACCCTTCTGTTACCGGACACCCCAAGCGGGTACCGAACCCCATCAGTACCGGGTACCTCCATCAGTACCGGATACCCCGATCGGGACCGGACCCCTCCATTACCGGACACCCCAAGCGGGTTCCGAACCCCATCAGTACCGGATACCCCGGTCGGGACCGGACCCCTCCATTACCGGACACCCCAAGCGAGTGCCGAACCCCATCAGTACCGGGTACCCCGATCGGGACCGACCCCTCCATTACCGGACACCCCAAGCGGGCTCCGAACCCCATCAGTACCGGATACCCCCATCAGTACCGGATACCCCGGTCGGGACCGACCCCTCCCGTTACCGGACCCCCCCCCCGGCACTGACCGAGGCGGAAGCCGCTGCCCGCGGGGGGGGGGACCCCGCTCTCCACCGCCTCCGGGTCCCCGTTGGGGCACTCCCGGGCGCAGCCGCCGCTGCCGCTGCACCGGAGGCGGCAGCGGGGGGGGGTGAAGAGGAGGCGGAGGCGCCCCCCCCCCGGGGGACCCCCCCCCCCCGCATCCTCCGGTACCGGCTCCGAGAGCGCAAGCGCGGCCGCCGCCAGCAGCAGCGCGGGCCCCATCACCGCGTCCAGCCCCGCAATGGGGGGGGGACGGGGGGGGAACGGGAGGGGGGGGATGGGGGGGGGACGGGACGGGATATGGGGGGGGAGGGGGTGGGACCAAACGGGGGAGGGGCAGAGCAGCGGCCGCCCCCCCCCATAGAGGGACATTGCGGGGGGGGGGGGGTGTCCATGGGACATCGGGGGGGGGTGTTTGTGTCCCCCCCCCCCCTTTATGGGCCCCTCTGTGTGTGCCCCCCCCCACCCCAATGGTGACGTCACGCGGCCGATGGGTGCTCTCATGGGGGAGGGGGGAGAACGGGACATTGGGGGGGGGTTGGGACCGAACAGCGGCCGCCCCCCCCCACCCATAGAGGGATATGGGGGGGGTGGGGGCCCTGTGTGCCCCACCCCCCCTCTATGGGCCCCTCTGTGTGCGACCCCCCCCAATGCTGACGTCACGCGGCCGTTGGGTGCTCTCATGGGGGGGGGGGGGGGGGGGGCCCTTTTGGGGCCGCAGCCACGAGGCCGCGGGGATGGGCGTTGGGTGCCCCCCCCCCCCCCCCCCCCGGCGGTGACGTCACCGGGAAAGCTCGCGCCTGGCCTCGCGCTGAACCGGCCCCGCCCCCCCCCATTGTCTTAAAGGGGGGGGACCAGGAAGAGCCCCCCCCAATGTAGGGGTGCAATGGGGGGGGAACCCCAGGATGCTGCTTGAGGAGGGGGGGCCCCATAGACCACAGTGCACAAAGCAGAGGGGAAAAGGGGGTGTATTGGGGGGGCACCCCCAAACCTCTCCCTGAGTGGGGGGGGGGGGGCCCAATAAAGGCACAAAGTGAATGGGGGGGGGGGGGCCGGCCCCCCCCCCCCCTCAAAACGCCGTCTCATTGAGCCTCCCTTTGGGGGGCACCGAGGGGGCAGCGGGGGGGGGGCAGAGCCCAGGGGGGGGCAGAGCCCGGGGGGGGGCGGGGGGGGTGGAGGAGGAGGTGGGGGGGGCTCTGCGGGGAGGGGGAGGGGGCCGGGGGGTTTTGGCTTTGGCCCCCCCACCCCCCCCCCGAGGGGCTCCTTCTGCCCCCCCCCAAGCGTGGGGCTGGGGGGGGGGGAGGAGGAGCCGGCGGTGCTGGGGGGGGTCGGGGGGGGCGATGGAGACGGCGTCGCTGTGGGGATGGGCCGGGGGCTGCGGAGAGAGGGGGTGAATGGGGGGGGAAGCAAAGGGGGGGGGGAAGAGGGGGTAAAGGGAGGTAAAAGGAGGGGGTAAAGGGGTAAAAAGAGAGGTAAAAGGGGGTAAAGTGGGGGAATAGGGATGTAAGGGGGGGTAAAAGGGCTAAAGGGGGGTAATAGGGAGGTAAAGGGGGTAAAAGGGGATAAAGGGGGTAAAAAGGGGGGTAAAGGTGGGTAAATGGGGGTAAGGGGGGGTTATAGGGATGTAAGGGGGGTAAAAAGAGGATAAACAGGGCAAAAAGGGGGTAATGGGGGGGTAATAGGGATGTAAGGGGGGTAACAGTGACGTAAGGGGGCAATAGGGATGTAAGGGGGGGTAATAGGGATGTAAGGGGGGGCAATAGGGATGTAAGGGGGGGTAACAGGGATGTAAGGGGGGTAAAGGAGGGGTAATAGGGATGTAAGGGGGGTAAAGGAGGAGTAACAGGGATGTAAGGGGGGTAAAGGGGTGCAATAGGGATGTAAGGGGGGGTAATAGGGATGTAAGGGGGGTAAAGGAGGGGTAATAGGGATGTAAGGGGGGGGCAATAGGGATGTAAGGGGGGGGTAACAGGGATGCAAGGGGGGTAAAGGAGGGGTAACAGGGATGTAAGGGGGGTAAAGGAGGAGTAATAGGGATGTAAGGGGGGTAAAGGGGGGTAATAGGGATGTAAGGGGGGGCAATAGGGATGTAAGGGGGGGGTAACAGGGATGCAAGGGGGGGTCCCTGCCCTACCCGTGTGCGCGGGGGGGCCCGGGCAGCGCCAGGTCGCACTGGTCCAGCTGCCGCAGCAGCTCCTCCTCACTCAAGCCCTCAGCATCTGCAGGGGCATCAATGGGACACGGTGAGGTTTGGGGGGGGGGGTCCCACCAAAAGACACCCCCCCCCCCTTCCCCCATGTACCGGGGGGCTTGGCCGCCCTGTCCATGGCCGTGGTGAGGTCCCAGAGCTGGAGGCTGCCGTTGGCGTGGCCGGTGGCCAGGAGCCGGCGCGGGCGGGAGCCGATGCGGCTCGAGCCCTCGCACTCGTGCACCGTGAAGGCGGTGATGGAGGCGGCGTCCACGGCGCGCACCTCCCCGATCCTGGGGGGCACGCGCGCCCCACAGCGCCCCATTGGCACCCACAGCGCCCCGCTGGCACCCAGAGCATCCCCGTGGTACCCAGAGCATCCCCGTGGTACCCACAGCATCCCATTGGCACCCATAGCACCCTTGTGGTACCCATAGTACCCCATTGGCACCCACAGCGCCCCGTTGGAACCCAGAGCATCCCCATCGGCACCCAGAGCATCCCCGTGGTACCCACAGCATCCCATTGGCACCCATAGCACCCTTGTGGTACCCATTGTGCCCCATTGGCACCCACAGTGCCCCATTGGAACCCAGAGCATCCCCATCGGCACCCAGAGCATCCCCGTGGTACCCCATCCCATTGGCACCCATAGCACCCTTGTGGTACCCATAGTGCCCCATTGGCACCCACAGCACACCCTTGGCACCCACAGCATCCCCTTGATATGCATAGCACCCCAGTGGCACCCATAGCATCCCCTTGGCACCCACAGCATCCCCTTTGTACCCATTCCACCGCACTGGCACCCATAGCATGCCTGTGGTACCCACAGCATCCCCTCGGTACCCATAGAACCTCACTGGCACCCAAAGCATCCCTATGGTACCCATAGCACCCCCGTGGTACCCATAGCATCCCACTGGCACCCACAGAGCCCCATTGGTACCCACAGCATCCCACTGGCACCCATAGCACCCCCGTGGTACCCATAGCATCCCACTGGCACCCACAGAGCCCCACTGGTACCCACAGCACCCCCGTTGCCACAGGGCATCGCCCCCGCTCTCACTTCTTGCCGGTGGAGGAGAGGCGGATGAAGACCTGGCACGCGTCCGGCACCACGCGCTGGATGAAGACCTGCTGCTCGTCGCGCTCCCCGAAGGGCCCTAGGGCACAGCGCGGGTCCATGCGGGCGCTCAGCACCCCTGGGAGCAGGCGGCGGTGACCCAGGGCGGGCTCTGACCGATGTCGGTGCCGGCGCCGGCGGCATCGTCCAGCGCCAGGACCTTGAAGGACGCCAAGGGCGTGGAGCCGGGCTGCGTGGAGATCATCCCGCGGAAGCGCGTCACCGTCCAGCTCCGAACGTGGTTGTTGTCGGCGCAGACTGGGGGCGAGGGGAGGGACGGCGTTAGGGGGGATGGAGCGTGGGATGGGGGGTGGAGCGCGGGATGGGGGGTGGAGGTGTGATGGATCATGGGAGGGATGACGGAGGGGTGATGGAGGGGTGATGGATCATGGGATGGGTGATGGATGGGTGATGGATCATGGGAGGGATGATGGAGGGGTGATGGAGGGGTGATGGAGGGGTGATGGATCATGGGAGGGATGACGGATGGGTGATGGAGGGGTGATGGATCATGGGAGGGATGATGGAGGGGTGATGGATCATGGGAGGGATGATGGAGGGGTGATGGATCATGGGAGGGATGACGGAGGGGTGATGGAGGGGTGATGGATGGGTGATGGATCATGGGAGGGATGATGGAGGGGTGATGGAGGGGTGATGGATCATGGGAGGGATGATGGAGGGGTGATGGATCATGGGAGGGATGATGGAGGGGTGATGGATGGGTGATGGATCATGGGAGGGATGATGGAGGGGTGATGGAGGGGTGATGGATGGGTGATGGATCATGGGATGGGTGATGGATGGGTGATGGAGGGGTGATGGATCATGGGAGGGATGATGGAGGGGTGATGGATCATGGGAGGGATGATGGAGGGGTGATGGATCATGGGAGGGATGATGGAGGGGTGAT
Organism: Pezoporus wallicus; assembly: GCF_028554395.1. Taxonomy (NCBI): domain Eukaryota; kingdom Metazoa; phylum Chordata; class Aves; order Psittaciformes; family Psittacidae; genus Pezoporus; species Pezoporus wallicus. The sequence goes on along the minus strand of NW_026642831.1, from coordinate 5,473 downwards.
GGATGGGTGATGGATCATGGGAGGGATGATGGAGGGGTGATGGAGGGGTGATGGATCATGGGAGGGATGATGGAGGGGTGATGGAGGGGTGATGGATCATGGGAGGGATGATGGAGGGGTGATGGATCATGGGAGGGATGACAGATGGGTGATGGATGGGTGATGGATCATGGGATGGGTGATGGAGGGGTGATGGATGGGTGACAGACGGGTGATGGATCATGGGATGGGTGATGGAGGGGTGATGGATGGGTGATGGATCATGGGAAGGATGACGGAGGGATGATGGAGGGGTGATGGATGGGTGATGGATCATGGGAGGGATGACGGATGGGTGATGGAGGGGTGATGGATGGGTGATGGATCATGGGATGGGTGATGGATGGGTGATGGAGGGGTGACGGATGGGTGATGGATCATGGGAGGGATGACGGAGGGATGATGGAGGGGTGATGGATGGGTGATGGATCATGGGAGGGATGATGGATGGGTGATGGAGGGGTGATTGATCATGGGAGGGATGATGGAAGGGTGATGGATCATGGGAGGGATGATGGATGGGTGATGGAGGGGTGATGGATCATGGGAGGGATGATGGATGGGTGATGGAGGGGTGATTGATCATGGGAGGGATGATGGAAGGGTGATGGATCATGGGAGGGATGATGGATGGGTGATGGAGGGGTGATGGATCATGGGAGGGATGATGGATGGGTGATGGAGGGGTGATGGATGGGTGATGGATGGATGATGGAGGGGTGATGAATGGGTGATGGATCATGGGAGGGATGACGGAGGGGTGACTGATCATGGGATGGATGATGGATGGATGATGGATGGGTGATGGATGGGTGATGGATCATGGGAGGGATGATGGATGGATGATGGAGGGGTGATGAATGGGTGATGGATCATGGGAGGGATGATGGATGGGTGATGGATGGGTGATGGAGGGATGACAGATGGGTGATCGATGGATGATGGAGGGATGATGGATGGGTGATGGATCATGGGATGGATGATGGATGGGTGATGGATCATGGGATGGATGATGCAGGGATGATGGATGGGTGATGGATCATGGGATGGATGATGGACAGATGGATGGATGGGTGATCTATGGATGATGGAGGGATGATGGATGGATAGATGGATGTTGTATGGATCATGGGATGGATGATGGAGGGATGATGGATCACGGGAGGATGATGGATGATGGACAATGGATTCATGGGTGATAGATGATGGATGGATTACAGATGATGGATGGGTGATGGATGGATGATGCATGCATGGATGGACGGGTGATGGATGGATGATGCATGCATGGATGGATGAATGATGGATGGATGGGTGGGTGGTTGATTGATGGATGGGTGATAAACAGCTGGATGGATGATGGATGGATGGATGATGGATGATGATGGACGGACGGGTGATGGATGGATGGATGATGGATGATGATGGACGGACGGGTGATGGATGGATGGATGATGGATGATGATGGACAGACGGGTGATGGATGACGGACGAGCGGCTCCCCGCTCCCGTTGCTCACCGGACACGAGGTGCTTCTCGGAGAGCATGATCCTGGTGACGGGGCTGCGGTGCACGGTGAAGGTCTGGAAGAGCTGGGGCCCGGAGCCCAGCGTCTCGGGGTGCTGCACGATGACCCGCACCACGCCGGAGCTGGTGCCGTAGGCGATCTCGATCCAGTTCCCGCTCTCACCTGCCCACCAAGGGCTGCTCAGCCTCCTCCCAGTTCACCCCCAGTCCCAAACTGGGGCATGCCGAGGGCTCTTACTGGTCTTGGGGGTGAGGTAGACGCTGAGGGCGGTGACGGCGTCGTCGCCGGGGTCGCGGTACAGCTCGGTCACCAGGAGGTCGTTGTCCTTCATGCGCAGGGGGAACTTCTGCACGTCTGCCGGGGACGTGGCACCGGTGACGCCGGGGCCGCGGCGCCAAAGCCCCGGTGCCGCCGGCGGCGCCGGTGCTCACCCACGTAATAGATGGAGCCGTTGCTGCAGCCCAGGAGGAGGAAGGTGCCGGCGGCGTCGTAGCTGGTGATGGGGACGACGTCCTGGATCTACGGCACGGATGCACAGGGAGCATCGGGGACCGTCCCGGTGCTGGCGCCACCGCTGCCAGCGCCGCCGCTCACCTGCCAGTGCTTGGTGACCGCGTTCCAGACACCGATGGTGCCACCGGGGCTGGTGGCGATGAGCTGGTTGCCCACGAAGAAGAGCGCCTCGGCCGGCACCCCAAGGTCGAAGACGCCTGCGCGGGGGCGAGCACCCATGGGTGCCGCGGGTACCGAACCGGCGCCACCGCGGCGATGGATGGTGATGGTGATGGTGATGGGGGGGGGGGTTCTCACCGATCTCGCTGCCGTTGCCATCGGCACGCAGGGCCCACAGGATGATCTCCCCCCCCCCGGCGGCCGCCACCATCTGCTCCCGCTCGCCGGGGCCCCCCCCGGCCAGGACCTTGGCGTTCAGCGCCGCGCGCTCGATGGCCCAATCCAGCCGCGGGCTGGAGAAGACCTGGAGCCAGCCCGAGGTCTCCACCAGGCTGGGGGGGGTTAATGGGGGGGTCCGGTTTAATGGGGGGGGTATGGGGTTCAATGGGGGTACTGGGTTTAATGGGGGTTCAGATTTAATGGGGGGGTCCGGTTTAATGGGGGGGGTATGGGGTTCAATGGGGGTACTGGGTTTAATGGGGGTTCAGATTTAATGGGGGGATCAGGTTTAATGGGGGGGTCTGGTTTAATGGGGGGGGTATGGGGTTCAATGGGGGTACTGGGTTTAATGGGGGGTTCAGATTTAATGGGGGGATCAGGTTTAATGGGGGGGGTATGGGGTTCAATAGGGGTACTGGGTTTAATGGGGGTTCAGATTTAATGGGGGGATCAGGTTTAATGGGGGGTCCGGTTTAATGGGGGGGTATGGGGTTCAATGGGGGGGACTGGGTTTAATGGGGGTTCAGATTTAATGGGGGGGTCTGGTTTAATGAGGGGGATATGGGGTTCAATGGGGGGACTGGGTTTAATGGGGGGCTCAGATATAATGAGGGGGTCTGGTTTAATGGGGGGGTCGGGTTTAATGGGGAGTCAGGTTTAATGGGGGGCTATGGGGTTCAATGGGGGGCACTGGGTTTAATTGGGGGTTCAGATTTAATGGGGGGGTCAGGTTTAATGGGGATTATCAGGTCTAATGGGGGGGTTGGGTTTAATGGGGGCTATCAGGTCTGATGGGGGGGTATGGGGTTCAATGGGGGCCATTGGTTTTAATGGGGGGGTATGGATTTTAATGGTGGGTATTGGGTTTATTGGGGCGCAATGGGTTTTAATGGGGGGTATTGGGTTTAATGGGGGGTATTGGGTTTTAATGGGGGGTATTGGGTTTAGCGGGGGGGGCATTGGTTTTAGCGGTGCCCTGAGGCCCCCCCTTACCGGTAGCACACCAGGAAGTGCGCGTAGGCCACGGCGATCCAGTTGTGGTGCCCGCACACGAGGCGCACGGCTCCGGCATCGCTCCCTAGGGATGCATGGATGGAATGGGGGGGGGGGGGTTCAACCGGTGCCACCGGGGCTGGGGTTGGGGGGAACAGGGGGGTTCTCACCGGAGCCACCGGGGGGGGGCCGCTCGTCCGCTGCGGGCCCCAGGCTCGGGGGCAGAGTGTGGCTGCGGCGCACGGGCACCGGGAGCCGCGGAGCAGGATGAGGCCCTGCCAGGCTGTGCCGGCTGCGGCGGCGGGCAGGGAGAGCTGCGGGTATAGGGAATATAGGGGGTATGGGGGGTATAGGGGATATGGGGGGTATGGGGGGTATGGGGGGTACAGGGGGTATGGGGGGTACAGGGGGTATGGGGGGTACAGGGGGTATGGGGGGGTATAGGGGATATGGGGCGTATAGGGGGTATGGGGGATATAGGGGGTATGGGGGGTATAGAGAGGTATGGAGGGCTATGGAGGCATAGAGGGTATAGGGGATAGAGAGGATAGAGGGGGTATGGGGATATGGGGGTATGGGGATAGGGGATAGGGGGTATAGTGTGGAATATGGGGGATGGGGGTACATATAGGGGGTATGGGGGATATGTGTGTGGGGGTTCAGGGGGTTTTTGGGGGATACAGGGGGTATAGGGGATATGTGTGTGGGGGTTCAGGTTTAAGGGGGGTCACGTTAAGGGGGGGGTCACGTTTAAGGGGGGGGTCACGTTTAAGGGGGGATCCCCGTTTTTACCTGGGGGGGGCAGGTACCCTGTGAACAGGACACAACCACACGAGGAGTGCTCCAGCTCCTCCCGCAGCTGCAAGCGGCGAACTGCAGGGGGGGGGGGTAGAAACAGGACCGGGTTAAACCCCCCCCCCCTCCCCGTATCCACATGGACCCTTCCCCACGGCGGCGGCCGGGGCCGGACCGCACCAAGCGGCACCTAGGGGGGTGATGCCGTAGAACTGCGCCTCGTGCAGCAGCAGCGCGGCGCTGACCCCCCCCGCCTCCAGCTCCTTGGTGCGCAGGAAGTTGAGGATGGGGGCGAAGACGGAGGGGTCCCGGTCAATGAAGATCTATGGGGAGGGGAGGGGGGAAAGGTGATGGGGACCCCCAACCAATGGGGGGGGGGGGGGGGGGGGCTGTTTGGGGGGGGGGGGGGGGTGTCTCACCGCTCCGGTCTCATCCTTTAAGGTGGAGATGCGGCCGCTCAGGAGGCTGGGGGGGGTAAAAGGGGGGTTAATGAGGGGGGTCCCGATGTCGTCGTCCCCCCCCCCAACAGCGATGGGATCGCCCCCTCCATCACCTGGAGAAGAAGGAATCCGGGATCCAGGTGAGGGTCTGGCGGGAGGTGCTGAACCTGGGGGGGGGGAGTTAGGTTCGGGGGGGGTCCGGAGGGGTTCGGGGGTCCCGGAAGGGTCCGGAGGGGTCCCGGAGGTGTTCGGGTGGGTTCGGAGGGGTCTGGGGGGGGATCGGAGGGGACCCAGAGAGGTTCGGGAGTTTCCGGAAGCGTTCGGGGGGTCCCGGCGGGGATTGGAGGTGTCCCGGAGGGGCTCGGTGGGGTTCCGGAGGAGTTCGGGGGGTTCCGGAGGGGTTCGGGAGGTTCCGGAGGGGCTCGGGGGGTCCCGGCGGGGATTGGAGGGGTCCCGGAGGGGTTCGGGTGCTTCCGGAGGGGTTCGGGGGGTCCGGAGGGGCTCGGGGGGTTCTGGGGGGCTCGGGGGGCTCCGGAGGGGTTCGGGTGTTTCCGGAGGGGCTCGGGGAGCTCCGGAGGGGTTCGGGGGGTCCCGGAAGGGTTCGGGTGTTTCCGGAGGGGCTCGGGGGTGCTCCGGAGGGGTTCGGGGGGTTCCGGAGGGGCTCAGGGGGGGTCCCGAAGGGGCTCGGGTGTTTCCGGAGGGGTTCGGGTGTTTCCGGACGCACCTTTTGCCTCCCACGTTGAGGTGCACGACCTCAGCCCCCGGCACGGCCGCCATAGCGGCGCGG
>NW_026642830.1:0-12963 GCF_028554395.1 Pezoporus wallicus | reverse complement strand
ATGGACCCTATGGGGCGGGATGGGCCCTATGGGGCGGGATGGACCCTATGGGGTGGGATGGACCCTATGGGGCGGGATGGACCCTATGGGGCGGGATGGACCCTATGGGGCGGGATGGACCCTATGGGGCGGGATGGGCCCTATGGGGCGGGATGGACCCTATGGGGCGGGATGGGCCCTATGGGGCGGGATGGACCCTATGGGGTGGGATGGACCCTATGGGGCGGGATGGGCCCTATGGGGCGGGATGGACCCTATGGGGCGGGATGGGCCCTATGGGGCGGGATGGGCCCTATGGGGCGGGATGGACCCTATGGGGTGGGATGGACCCTATGGGGTGGGATGGACCCTATGGGGCGGGATGGACCCTATGGGGTGGGATGGACCCTATGGGGCGGGATGGGCCCTATGGGGTGGGATGGGCCCCATGGAGGCTGGAGCTGGGCAAGGTCCAGGGCCCTCCCCATGAGTCACTGTGGGTGCGCCCTGAGTCAGCGTTGACATTGGGCACCTTCCAAGCAGCACCCATGGGTGGGGGGGGCACGCATGGCTGGAGGTAGCACCCATGGGTGGGGATACCCATAGGTGGGGGGGCACCCATGGGTGGGGGGGGGGGCACCCATGGGTGGGGATACCCATAGGTGTGGGAGCACCCATGGGTGGGGTGGGGGGGCACCTAAGTGGGTGCGTGTGGGGCACCCATGGGTGGGGGGTACCCAAGTGTGTGCGTGTGGGGCCCCCATGGGTGTGGGGCGCACCCATGGGTGGGGTGTGTGGGGCACCCATGTGTGGGGTGTGGTGTGGGGCAGCCGTGTGTGTGGGGGGTACGGTGTGGGGCAGCTATGTGTGGGGTGTGGGGTGGGGCAGCCATGTGTGGGGTACGGTGTGGGGCAGCCATGCGTGGGGTGTGTGAGTGGGGCCGGCATGTGTGGGGTGCGGTGTGGGGCAGCCATGTGTGTGTGTGGGGGGGGTGCCCATGTGTGGGGTGCGGTGTGGGGCAGCCATGTGTGTGTGTGGGGGGGTGCCCATGTGTGGGGTGTGGTGTGGGGCAGCCATGTGTGTGTGTGGGGTGCGGTGTGGGGTGGCGTGGGGCAGGCATGTGTGTGTGTGTGTGTGTGTGTGTGTTGCGGTGTGGTGCCATGTGTGTGTGTGGGGTTCGGCGTGGGGCAGGCATGAGTGGGGCTCAGCGTGTGTGTGTGTGGCATGTGTGGGGCGGTGTGGGGCGGCGTGGGGCAGGCACGTGTGGGGCTGGTGTGGGGCTCGGTGTGGGGCGGTGTGGGGCAGGCACATGTGTGTGTGGGGCTTGGTGTGGGGCAGGCACACGTGGGGCTTGGTGTGGGGCAGGCATGTGTGGGGCTTGGTGTGGGGCGGTGTGGGGCAGGCATGTGTGGGGCTTGGTGTGGGGTGGTGTGGGGCAGGCACATGTGGGGCTCGGTGTGGGGTGGTGTGGGGCTTGGTGTGGGGCAGCGTGGGGCAGGCACGTGTGGGTCTCGGTGTGGGGCAGGCACACGTGGGGCTCGGTGTGGGGCTCGGTGTGGGTCTCGGTGTGGGTCTTGGTGTGGGGCAGGCACACGTGGGGCTCGGTGTGGGTCTCGGTGTGGGGCTCAATGTGGTGGTGTGGGGTGGCGTGGGGCAGGCACGTGTGGGTCTGGGTGTGGGGGGGCGTGGGGCAGGCACGTGTGGGTCTCGGTGTGGGGCTCAATGTGGGTCTCGGTGTGGGTCTCGGTGTGGGTCTCGGCGTGGGGCTCAATGTGGGTCTCGGTGTGGGGCGGCGTGGGGCAGGCACGTGTGGGTCTCGGTGTGGGGCTCAGTGTGGGGCCGGCACACGTGGGGCTCGGTGTGGGGCTCGGTGTGGGGCTCGGTGTGGGTCTTGGTGTGGGGCAGGCACACGTGGGTCTCGGTGTGGGTCTCGGTGTGGGGCTCAATGTGGGTCTCGGTGTGGGTCTCGGTGTGGGTCTCGGCGTGGGGCTCAATGTGGGTCTCGGTGTGGGGCGGCGTGGGGCAGGCACGTGTGGGTCTCGGTGTGGGGCTCAGTGTGTGGCAGGCACATGTGGGGCTCGGTGTGGGGCTCGGTGTGGGTCTCGGTGTGGGTCTCGGTGTGGGGCTCGGTGTGGGTCTCGGTGTGGGTCTTGGTGTGGGGCAGGCACACGTGGGTCTCGGTGTGGGTCTCGGTGTGGGGCTCAATGTGGGTCTCGGTGTGGGTCTCGGTGTGGGTCTCGGTGTGGGGCAGGCAGGTGTGGGTCTCGGTGTGGGGCGGCGTGGGGCAGGCACGTGTGGGTCTCGGTGTGGGGCTCAATGTGGGTCTTGGTGTGGGTCTCGGTGTGGGTCTCGGTGTGGGGCAGGCACACATGGGTCTCGGTGTGGGGCTCAGTGTGGGTCTCGGTGTGGGGCTCGGTGTGGGGCAGGCACACATGGGTCTCAGTGTGGGTCTCGGTGTGGGGCTCGGTGTGGGGCAGGCACACATGGGTCTCGGTGTGGGTCTCGGTGTGGGGTGGTGTGGGGCAGGCACGTGTGGGGCTCGGTGTGGGGCGGCGTGGGGCAGGCACATGTGGGGCGGTGTGGGGCAGGCACGTGTGGGGCTCGGTGTGGGGCAGGCACCTTCTGCGCCGATGGAGACGAGCTTGACGGCCTTGCTGGCGATGAAGTCCAGCGCCTTGTTGACGTTGTTGATGCGGTGAACCCGCATCTTCCCCCGCTCCGGCTTGGGCAGGCGCTCGCCTGAGGGGGGAGGGAGGCTGGGAACGGGGGGAGGGGGTGGGGTGGGGGTGGGGATGGGGATGAGCAGTGGGGATGTGGGGGTGGGGTGGGGTCAGGACGCAGGGATGGGGATGTGGGGCTGGGGTGGGGATGTGGGTCCAGGATGGGGATGTGGGTCCGGGATGGGGATGTGGGTCCAGGGTCAGGATGTGGGTCCGGGATGGGGATGTGGGTCCGGGATGGGGATGTGGGTCCAGGATGGGGATGTGGGTCCAGGATGGGGATGTGGGTCCGGGATGGGGATGTGGGTCCGGGATGGGGATGTGGGTCCAGGATGGGGATGTGGGTCCGGGATGGGGATGTGGGTCCGGGATGAGGATGTGGGTCCAGGGTCAGGATGTGGGTCCAGGATGGGGCTGGGGTCAGGATGTGGGTCCGGGATGGGGCTGAGGTGGGGCTGGGGTCAGGATGTGGGTCTGGGGTCAGGATGTGGGTCCAGGGTCAGGATGTGGGGCCAGGGTCAGGATGTGGGTCCGGGGTCAGGATGTGGGTCCGGGATGGGTGCGGGGTGGGGCTGTGGGGCTGGGGTCAGGATGTGGGTCCGGGGTGGGTCCGGGATGGGGCTGTGGGTCCGGGGTCAGGATGTGGGTCTGGGATGGGGCTGGGGTCAGGATGTGGGTCCGGGGTCAGGATGTGGGTCCAGGATGGGGCTGAGGTTGGGCTGTGGGTCCGGGGTGGGTCCAGGCTGGGGCTGTGGGTCCGGGGCGGGGCTGTGGGTCCGGGGCGGGGCTGTGGGTCCGGGGCGGGGCTGTGGGTCCGGGGCGGGGCTGTGGGTCCGGGGTCAGGATGTGGGTCCGGGGCGGGGCTGTGGGTCCGGGGCGGGGCTGTGGGTCCGGCGCGGCGCTGACCCGAGATGACCTCCAGCAGCAGCATCAGCTTGAGCCCGTCCCGGAAGTCCTCGTCGATGTTCTCGATGTGGGTCCCGGCTTTCCGAAGGTGGGAATTGCACCAGGCCGTGAAGGTCTGCGGAGCCACCCGGAGCCAATGGATCCAACCGGAGCCACCCGGAGCCAATGGATCCAACCGGAGCCACCCGGAGCCAATGGATCCAACCGGAGCCATTGGATCCAACCGGAGCCCATTGGGATCCAACCGGAGCCCATTGGGATCCAACCGGAGCCAATGGATCCAACCAGAGCCATCGGGATCCAACCGGAGCCCATTGGGATCCAACCGGAGCCATTGGATCCAACCGGAGCCATTGGATCCAACCGGAGCCCATTGGGATCCAACCGGAGCCCATTGGGATCCATCGGGATCCAACCGGAGCCATCGGGATCCAACCGGAGCCCATTGGGATCCAACCGGAGCCCATTGGGATCCAACCGGAGCCCATTGGGATCCATCGGGATCCAACCGGAGCCATCGGGATCCAACCGGAGCCCATTGGGATCCAACCGGAGCCACCCGGAGCCAATGGATCCATCCGGAGCCCATTGGATCCAACCGGAGCCATCGGGATCCAACCGGAGCCCATTGGATCCAACCGGAGCCATCGGGATCCAACCGGAGCCCATCGGGATCCACCCAGAGCCCATCGGGATCCAACCGGAGCCACCCGGAGCCAATGGATCCAACCGGAGCCATCGGGATCCAACCGGAGCCCATTGGGATCCAACCGGAGCCACCCGGAGCCATTGGATCCAACCGGAGCCCATTGGGATCCAACTGGAGCCCATTGGGATCCACTCAGAGCCATTGGATCCAACCGGAGCCACCCGGAGCCATTGGATCCAACCGGAGCCACCCGGAGCCAATGGATCCAACTGGAGCCCATTGGGATCCAACCGGAGCCACCCGGAGCCATTGGATCCAACCGGAGCCATCGGGATCCACCCAGAGCCACCCGGAGCCATTGGATCCAACCGGAGCCCATTGGGATCCATCGGGATCCACCCAGAGCCACCCGGAGCCATTGGATCCATCCGGAGCCCATCGGGATCCAACCGGAGCCCATCGGGATCCATCGGGATCCACCCAGAGCCCATCAGGATCCGCCTGGACCCACCCAGATCCCATCGGGATCCGTCCGGAGCCCATCGGGATCCACTGGGATCCATCAGGAGCCCATTGGGATCCATCAGGAGCCACGCAGAGCCCATCGGGAGGCACCCAGATCCATCGGGATCCACCCGGAGCCCATCGGGATCCACTGGGACCCACCCGGAGCCATTGGGATCTGCCCGGAGCCCATCGGGATCCATCAGGATCCACCCGGAGCCCATCAGGATCCACCCGGAGCCATCGGGATGCACCCAGATCCCATCGGGATGGACCCGGATCCCATCGGGATCCACTGGGATCTGCCCAGAGCCCATCGGGATCTATCAGGATCCACCCGGAGCCCATCGGGATCCATCAGGATCCACCCGGAGCCATCGGGATGGACCCAGATCCCATCGGGATGCACTGGGATGCACCCGGAGCCAATCGGATCCACCATGACCACCACTGACCCCCATGGCCATGACGTCATTGGCCACCCCTGACCCCCATTGGCCGCAGGCACCCCCTCCTCCCGGAGGACCCCCCCGCCCCATTCCCAAGGGAATTCCGGGCTGAATCCCGGCTTTTCCCTCCCCCCCCCCCCGAGCTTTTCCTGCTCCTTGGAATTCCCGAAATTCCAGCCCTGCCTCTGGAATTTCCGCCCGGAAAAGCCCTTTGTGGCCAATGGCGAGGAAGAGGAGGGCTCGGCCCGCCCCGCCCCACAGCCAATGGGAACGAGCCGAGCCGGGACCGGAGCGGGGAGGAACGGCCCCATTCCATAGGGAACTGCCCCCCATTCCATAGGGAACGGCCCCATTCCTTAGGGAACTGCTCCCCCATTCCATAGAAAACTGCCCCCCATTCCATAGGGATCTGCCCTATTCCATAGGGAACTGCCCCATTCCATAGGGAACTGCCCAAGGGATCTCCCCCCATTCCATAGAGAACTGCCCCCCAATTCCTTAGGGATCTCCCCCCATTAGATAGAGAACTGCCCCCCATTCCTTAGGGATCTCCCCCCCCATTCCTTAGGGATCTGCCCCCCATTCCTTAGGGATCTCCCCCCCATTCCATAGGGATCTGCCCCCCCATTCTTTAGGGATATCCCCCCCATTCCTTAGGGATCTGCCTCCCCCATTCCATAGGGATCTGCCCCCCCATTCCCTAGGGATCTGCCCCATTCCTTAGGGATTTCCCCCCCATTCCTTAGGGATCTGCCTCCCCCATTCCCTAGGGATCTCCCCCCATTCCTTAGGGATCTCCCCCCATTCCTTAGGGATCTGCCCCCCCATTCCCTAGGGATCTGCCCCCCAACCCCAGGGCCGCTCCTTCCGGAGCCCCTTTTCCATGCAGGACCCACAGAAAACATTCCCGGAACGTGGAAAACCGGATCCGTTCCCCCCCCGGGCGCCGCGCCCCGGCATTCCCGAGGGAATTCTCCTCATTCCTTGCCCTTACTGGGCCGGAAGGGAGGAATTCCCGGCTCCTGGAATGGGATCCGGGAGCTCAGCCCATTGCCGCTATGGGGCCGGGGGGGCAGCGCCGCCTCTGCCCCCCATTCCCAGTGCTGCCCCATGGGAAGCCCCTTCGCATCCCATCCCTTTTCCAGCCCCCTGGAATGCCGAGGGATGCTCCGGAGCTGGGAATGACGGATCGGGAATGGGAATGATGGGTGGATAATGGGAATGATGGGTGGATAATGGGAATGATGGATGGATAATGGGAATGATGGATGGATAATGGGAATGATGGGTGGGGAACGGGAATGATGGATGGGGAATGGGAATGATGGGTGGATAACGGGAATGATGGGTGGATAATGGGAATGATGGATGGATAATGGGAATGATGGGTGGGGAACGGGAATGATGGGTGGAGAACGGGAATGATGGATGGGGAACAAGAATGATGGATGGATACTGGGAATGATGGATGGATAAAGGGAATGATGGATGGATAAAGGGAATGATGGATGGGGAATGGGAAGGATGGGTGGGGAACGGGAATGATGGATGGATAATGGGAATGATGGGTGGATAACGGGAATCATGGATGGGGAATGGGAATGATGGGTGGGGAATGGGAATGATGGATGGATAACGGGAATCATGGATGGGGAATGGGAATGATGGGTGGGGAATGGGAATGATGGATGGATAATGGGAATGATGGGTGGGGAATGGGAATGATGGATGGGGAACAGGAATGATGGATGGATACTGGGAATGATGGATGGAGAACGGGAATGATGGATGGACACTGGGAATGACGGATGGATACTGGGAATGATGGATGGGGAACGGGAATGACGGATGGATAACGGGAATGATGGATGGGGAATGGGAATGATGGATGGATACTGGGAATGACGGATGGAGAATGGGAATGACACAGTGATAACGGGAATGATGGATGGAGAACGGGAATGACACAGGGATAACGGGAATGACGGATGGGGAATGGGAATGATGGATGGATACTGGGAATGACGGATAGAGAATGGGAATGACAGAGTGATAACGGGAATGATGGATGGGGAATGGGAAAGACACAGGGATAACGGGAATGATGCAGGGATAACGGGAAGGGGTTGGCAGCTCCGGCTGCCCCCGGCCCCATTCCCAACATTCCCAAGGTGCCACCCCAGGCACCGGCCCCGACCTGGGAATGGCTCCAGCCTGGGAGAATCCCTTGGGATGAGCCCGATCCCAGCACCAGGAATGGGGCCGGAAGCACTTCCTATGGGATCACTGCTGACCCCTTCCCATGGGATCACTGCCGACCCCATTCCCATGGGATCACTGCCGGCCCCTTCCTATGGGATCACTGCTGACACCATTCCCATGGGATCACTGCCGACCCCTTCCTATGGGATCACTGCCGACCTCTTCCTATGGGATCACTGCTGACCCCTTCCCATGGGATCACTGCTGACCACTTCCTATGGGATCACTGCCGACCCCTTCCCATGGGATCACTGCCGACCCCTTCCCATGGGATCACTGCCGACCCCTTCCCATGGGATCACTGCCGACCCCTTCCTATGGGATCACTGCTGACCCCTTCCCATGGGATCACTGCTGACCCCTTCCCATGGGATCACTGCTGACCCCATTCCCATGGGATCACTGCTGACCCCTTCCCATGGGATCACTGCCGACCCCTTCCTATGGGATCACTGCCGACCCCTTCCCATGGGATCCCCGCTGACCCCATTCCCATGGGATCACTGCTGACCACTTCCTATGGGATCACTGCCGACCCCTTCCCATGGGATCCCCGCTGACCCCATTCCCATGGGATCACTGCTGACCACTTCCCATGGGATCACTGCCGACCCCTTCCCATGGGATCACTGCTGCTGACCACTTCCCATGGGATCACTGCCGTCACCCCTTCCCATGGGATCACTGCCGACCCCTTCCCATGGGATCACTGCTGACCCCTTCCCATGGGATCACTGCTGACCCCTTCCCATGGGATCACTGCCGACCCCTTCCCATGGGATCACTGCCGGCCCCTTCCCATGGGATCACTGCCGACCCCTTCCCATGGGATCACTGCCGACCCCTTCCCATGGGATCACTGCTGACCACTTCCCCCCTGCCGACCCCTTTCCCATGGGATCACTGCCCCATTCCATGGGATCACTGCTGACCCCTTCCCATGGGATCACTGCTGACCCTTCCTATGGGATCACTGCTGACCCCATTCCCATGGGATCACTGCCGACCCCTTCCCATGGGATCACTGCCGACCCCTTCCCATGGGATCACTGCTGACCCCTTCCCATGGGATCACTGCTGACCCCTTCCCATGGGATCACAGCTGACCACTTCCTATGGGATCACTGCTGACCACTTCCCATGGGATCACTGCTGACCCCTTCCTATGGGATCACTGCCGACCCCTTCCCATGGGATCCCCCCCTCCCCATTGGATCCCTCCCCCCCCTCCCCCCGGGACCCCCCCTCCCCCCGGTCATTCCCAGCCCCCGAATTCCCGTTTCCGGGAACGCCGCCCCATCGCCCTGCCCCTCCCCCCCCCGCCCTTTCTCCTCTTCCCCATTCCAAGGGCAGGGAGCGGAGCCGCGCCCGCAGCACCCCCCCCCCCGGCTCCCTATGGGGGGGAGCCCCACAGCCAACACCTGGGGGGGGCAGCCCCCATAACCAACACCTGTGGGGGGCAGCCCCATAACCAACACCTGGGGGGGGGCAGCCCCATAAACAACACCTGGGGGGGAGCGCCCCACAACCAACACCTGGGGGGGGGCAGCCCCACAACCAACACCTGGGGGGGGGCAGCCCCATAACCAACTCCTATGGGGGGGGGCAGCCCCATAACCAACTCCTATGGGGGGGGAGCCCCATAACCAACACCTGGGGGGGGGCAGCCCCATAACCAACACCTGGGGGGGGGCAGCCCCATAACCAACACCTGTGGGGGGGCAGCCCCATAACCAACACCTGGGGGGTGGCAGCCCCACAACCAACACCTGGGGGGGGGAGCGCCCCAGAACCAACACCTGTGGGGGGCAGCCCCATAACCAACTCCTATGGGGGTGCAGCCCCATAACCAACCACTATGGGGGGCAGCCCCATAACCAACCCTTATTGCAAGAGGAGCACTGCATAACCAACTCGTATGGGGGGGAACCCCATAACCAACTCCTATGGGGGGAGTGCCCCATAACCAACTCCTATGGGGGGAGTGCCCCATAACCAACTCCTATGGGGGGAGTGCCCCATAACCAACTCTTATGGGGGGGAGCGCCCCATAACCAACTCTTATGGGGGGAGCACCCCACAACCAACTCCTATGAGTGCCTATGAGGGGGAATCCCTCCATAGGCTCCAATGCCTCATAGATCCCCTATAACCCCCCCATTGCCTTTAGGACCCCACAGACCCCCTATAGCTCCCCCCCATAGGCTCTAACACCCCACAGCCCCCCTGCAGCCACCCTATAGGCCCCCCCCACTGCCTTTAGGACCCCACAGACCTCCTATATCCCCCCCCATTCCCTTTAACACCCCACAGCTGCCCTATAGCTCCCCCCCTTTGACTTTAGGACCTCACAGACCCCCTATATCTCCCCCCCATAGGCTCTATCACCCCATAGACCCCCTATACTTCCCCCCCATAGGCTCTATCACCCCCCAGCCACCCTAGAGCAGCCCTGTATCCCCCCAGGCTCTATCACCCCCCAACCACCTTATACCTTCCCCATAGGCTCTATCACCCTATATCCCTCCCCATTCCCTTTAACACCCCCCAGCCGCCCTATGGCCGCCCTATATCTCCCCCCCATAGCCTCTATCACCCCATAGACCCCCTAAATCCTCCCCCATA
Source organism: Pezoporus wallicus (assembly GCF_028554395.1). NCBI lineage: Eukaryota > Metazoa > Chordata > Aves > Psittaciformes > Psittacidae > Pezoporus > Pezoporus wallicus. Next base: position 2,869 of record NW_026642830.1, on the reverse strand, counting down.
GGCTCTACCACCCTATATCCCTCCCCATTCCCTTTAACAGCCCCCAGCCGCCCTATGGCTGCCCTATATCCCCCCCCCCTAGCCTCTATCACCCCCCAGCTGCCCTGTATCTCCCCCCATAGGCTCTAACACCCTATATCCCTCCCCATAGGCTCTATCACCCCCCAGCCGCCCTATCCCACCCCCCATAGCCTCTATCCCCCCCAGCCGCCCTATGGCCGCCCTATATCCCCCTCATAGCCTCTATCCCCCCCCAGCCCCCCTCATGCCCCACAGCTCCCTCAGGCCCCACAGCCCCCCTCAGGCCCCATAGACCCCCCTAGGCCCCATAGAGCCCCCTAGGCCCCCTAGACCCCCCTCAGGCCCCATAGACCCCCCTCAGGCCCCACAGCTCCCTCAGGCCCCATAGACCCCCCTAGGCCCCTCAGGCCCCATAGACCCCCCTCAGGCCCCATAGACCCCCCTCAGGCCCCTCAGGCCCCACAGACCCCCCTCAGGCCCCATAGACCCCCCTAGGCCCCATAGACCCCCCTCAGGCCCCATAGACCCCCCTAGGCCCCGTTCCTGACCTTCCTCTGCTGTTTCTCCCAGGCGGGGTCCAGGAGCAGGTCCCGGTCCCAGTCCTCCTCCTGGGCCATGTAATCCCCGTCCCTGTCGCGATCCCTGTCGCGATCGCGGTGGTAATCCACCATGCTGATGGCGCCCGCTCCGCCGCCGCAACGCCCCGCTCTGCGCACGCGCGGCCGCGGGACACGCCCACCACGCACGGAGGCGGGAGGGAGGGAGGGGGAAGCCACGCCCACTCTGGCCTCACGCTAACCAATGGCGACGCGACGTGCGGCTAAGCGCCGCCCACCGCGGGGGGCTAAACCACGCCCCTCACGAGGAGCACGTTGAACACGCCGAGACACGCCCCTCGCTTCTGATTCGCTCCTTGGGCTGCTAAGCTCCGCCCTCAACGCTGACGTGACACCAAGCCACGCCCCCCCCGCTCCTCGCCCGTGGCGCACATTGGCCAGCGAAGCACCGCCCACTCGAGCCACGCCCCTCGCTTCTTATTCGCTTATCCGCACATTAAGCCCCGCCCTCAACGCTGACGTGACCAGAAACCACGCCCCCGAGGCGCGCGTTGGCCCGCGAAGCACCGCCCATTCGAGCCAGGCCCCTCGCTTCTGATTCGCTCAAAGGGACATTAAGACCCGCCCTCAACGCTGACGTGACACCAAGCCACGCCCCCCCCCCGCTCCTCGCCCGTGGCGCACATTGGCCCGCGAAGCGCCGCCCACTCGAGCCACGCTCCTCGCTTCTGATTCGCTCAACGGGACATTAAGACCCGCCCTCAACACTGACGTGCCACCAAGCCACGCCCCCCCACTCACCAGAGGCGCGCGTTGGACCGCGAAGCACCGCCCACTCGAGCCACGCCCCTCGCTTCTGATTCGCTCCTTGGGCTGCTGAGCACCGCCCGGAACGCTGACGTGACACAAAGCCACGCCCCCTCTCTTCTGATTCGCTCCTTGCGCTCCCAAACCCCACCCACACCCCAGACATGACACTAAACCACGCCCCCTCTATTCTGATTCGCCCCTTGCGCTCCCAAACCCCACCCACACCCCTGACGTGCACTAAACCACGCCCCTCTCTTCTGATTCGCCCATTGACCCCCCCACACCCCTGACGTGCACTAAACCACGCCCCCTCTCTTCTGATTCGCTCCTTGCGCTCCCAAACCCCACCCACACCCCTGACGTCACACTAAACCACGCCCCTCTCTTCCGATTCGCCCATTGACCCTCTAATCCCCGCCCACACCCCATAGGCCACGCTAACCCCCTCCCTACGCCCCACCCTTACGCCCCGCCCACGAGGGGGGCGTGGCTTTCCCACGGCCCCCCCTCCCATTCATTGCCCCCCAACCCGGGCCGAACCAACTCAACCCTGGGGGGGGGTTCCCCTTTATTGAGCCATCACAGGGACGACGCCATGATGCTGGAGACACCTATGGGGAGATGTGGGGTGACGTGTGGGTCTAAAGGAGGGGGGGGGCACCCCAAAACCCCCCCAAACCCCCCCAAAATCTCACTGTCGAAGTCGATCTTCTCCACGATGTTCTTGGGTTTGATGCTCTCCTCCTGGTTGCAGATGAGCACCCGGCCCGGCTCCGCCTCGCACCACCCGTACTTGCTCATCCACACCTTGAGCTGGGCCTCTATGGGGCGGGGGGGGGGGGAACACAGGGGTATATGGGGGGGGACACCCCAAAAATAGCCCCCCCCCCCCCCCCCCCCACTTCATTCATACCTTGAAAATGTCCCACACACATTGGGGACTATGGGTAATGCTGATTACACCCCCCATTGACAGCCAGTGGTGCCCCCCCATTGGTACCCCTAAAATACCCCCCCATTGGTACCCCTAAAATACCCCCCCATTGACACCCATTGGTACCCCTAAAATACCCCCCCATTGGTACCCCTAAAACACCCCGCCATTGACACCCATTGGTGCCCCCCCATTGGTACCCCTAAAAAACCCCCCCATTGGTACCCCTAAAACACCCCGCCATTGACACCCATTGGTACCCCTAAAATACCCCCCCATTGGTACCCCTAAAATACCCCCCATTGACACCCATTGACACCCCTAAAATACCCCCCCATTGGTACCCCTAAAACACCCCGCCATTGACACCCATTGGTACCCCTAAAATACCCCCCCATTGGTACCCCTAAAACACCCCGACATTGACACCCATTGGTACCCCTAAAATACCCCCCATTGACACCCATTGGTACCCCTAAAATACCCCCCCATTGGTACCCCTAAAATACCCCCCATTGACACCCATTGGTACCCCTAAAATACCCCC